>NC_072457.1:6085132-6098134 GCF_027596085.1 Anoplopoma fimbria
GATGTATAATCTCTCCAGCGTGTTCTGGGTCTACCCCGGGGCCTCTTACCAGTTGGACGTGCCTGGAAAACCTCTAAAGGGAGGTGTCCAGGAGGCATCCTGATCAGAAGCCCGAGCCACCTCAGCTGGCCCCTTTCGACGCGAAGGAGCAGTGGCTCTACTCCGAGCTCCCTCCGGATGTCTGAGCTCCTCACCCTATCTCTAAGGCTGAGCCCAGCCACCCTACGAAGGAAGCTCATTTCGGCCGCTTTTATTCGCGATCTCATTCTTTCGGTCACTACCCAAAGCTCATGACCATAGGTGAGGGTTGGAACGTAGATGGACTGGTAAATCGAGAGCTTTGCCTTACGGCTCAGCTCCTTCTTCACCAAAACGGTCCGGTACAATGCCCGCATCACTGCTGACGCTGCACCGAACCGCCTGTCCATCTCCCGCTCCATTTTACCCTCACTCGTGAATAAGATCCCGAGATACTTGAACTCCCTCGCTTGGGGCAGTGACTCACTCCCAACCCAGAGCTTGCAATCCACCGTTTTCCGGAAGAGAACCATGGCCTCAGACTTGGAGGTACTGACTCTCATCCCGACCGCTTCACACTCGGCTGTGAACTGCCCCAGTACGTGCTGAAGGTCACGTTCTGAAGAAACCAACAGAACCACATCATCTGCAAAAAGCAGGGATGTGATTCTGAGTCCCCAAACCGGAAACTCTCCTCCCCCGGCTGCGCCTTGAAATCCTGTCCATGAAAATCACAAACAGGATTGGTGACAATGGGCAGCCCTGGCGGAGGCCAACACGCACTGGGAACAAGCTCGACTTTGTGCCGAGTATCCGGACACAGCTCTCACTTTGTTCATACAAGGACCGAATGGCTCGTAGTAACGAACCAGGTACCCCATATTCCCGCAGTACCCCCCACAGGACTCCCCGAGGGACATGGTCGAAGGCCTTCTCCAAGTCCACAAAACACATGTAGACTGGATGAGCAAACTCCCATGCACCCTCCAACAGACCTGCAAGGGTAAAGAGTTGGTCCGCTGTTCCACGTCCAGGACGGAATCCGCATTGCTCCTCCTGAATCCGAGGTTCGACAATCGGACGGAGCCTCCTTTCCAGCACCCTGGAGTAAACTTTCCCGGGGAGGCTGAGCAGTGTGATACCCCTATAATTGGAGCACACTCTCCGGTCCCCCTTTTTGAAAATGGGAACCACCACCCCAGTCTGCCACTCCACAGGCACTGTACCCGACTTCCACGCGACAGTGAAGAGACGTGTCAACCAAGACAGCCCAACAATGTCCAGAGCCTTTAGCATCTCCGGTCGAATCTCATCCACTCCTGGCGCTTTGCCGCTGAAGAGCTTTTTAACTACCTCAACGACCTCCGCCAGGCATATGGACGAGTCTTCCCCTGAGTCTTCAGACTCTGCCTCTTCCACAGAGGACGTGTTGGTCGGGTTCAGGAGTTCCTCAAAGTGTTCTTTCCACCGCTCGACAATATCCCCAGTCCGGGTCTGCAGTTCTCCCCCCCTGCTGAGCACAACCTGAGAAAAGCCCTGTTTCCCCTTTCTGAGTCGTCTCACGGTTTTGCCAGAACTTCCTTGAGGCCATCAAGTTATCTTAAAAGGAACTTGACAATTGTATTGATACACTACTGCTGTCTTACAAACTACACATGCTGACACAACAATTTGAGGTTCTTTAGGCCTGCTGCCTTCTCTGCTTCTTCTCTCTCCACCAAAGTCTGTGTCTTCCTCCTGAGATAGTAGCCCAACCTGATACTGATGATCTGATGATCTCCGCTCTTATCTGCTTGCAGTCAAATACAAGGTGATTGCATGAATTGCCGATTCTTAAGAGGTCATAGCGGTTGTAAGCTAAATTTGTCTTGTTTCACTAGAGCACAAAATGTGGATTAATAAGCTGCTGACAATAGTCCCCAACATATTTCCTCCTGTTTGAGTAACATTTAAATAGAAATGACAGTTACCAGCTAACTGTAAAATTGTGCACCATTTTCAAAGGTTTCTTCAGTTGGAAGCAATGGGCTTGGAGCTGAGAGAATCAAACAGGTTAGGGAAGTCAGAGGATATTCAAAGACACATGGTTGGTTTTGCATGCGCACTAGCAGGTGGGTCATTCCTGCCAACTATTGTACTGATTTACAGGAGTCTGTAATGTGTAATGTGACAAAATATGCAGAATTCAAGACAGGGAGAGGAAGTCTTCTAGCAAGTAAACAATGCAGGTTTGAAAATATTCCAAAAAATAGCTTTGTAAATGTTGCATGAGGAAGGAGACCCCAAGGATACACATGATACATTTGGTGAGTGACATTGTAGAATAACAGAAACTTTATTTGTTTACAAAAACTCCACAATGAAGCTTTAATTTATGGTCTTCGTCAGGATGTGAATGCCAGTCTCCTACATAAGTCATGCACCACAGACCTGTCAACTGGTTCATCCAAACAGAGCCGTTACCCCAAAGACTGACCTCCCCAAAGTGCATCCAGGATTCTGGCTTTGACTGGACGCTTAATAAGTTATGACAGCAAATATTTTACAAGAGAAGAATGAAGGAAAAGTTCAGTGCGTCTTTCAATTTAAGTTTTGTAACTCTAATCTCATTCCAGCGGTTCTAGTGTTAATATATATATATATATATGCTAGGTATAAAATCTAAAGCATGGCAGAAAATAACAGAGAAGATGGGGAAAAAAGGTGAGAAAATGTATATTGCAATTTTTAACAATTCTTAACATTCTGATGTACGATGGAGTAGCGTCCAGGTTAAATGTTTTCTAATGCTGCCCATCTATGCACTACCTTTCGCAAACTATTAACACTTGTGCATTTGGTGCGAGACTAGTAAAAGGTTTGGTAAAGTTTAGGCACAAAAACTTCTCGGTGGATTTTAGGATATGCAAGGCGTATGGAAATATAAAATGAACAGACATATAAAACACAATATATTTATATATATATGTATATATTTAAATTTTCAAGTTCTTATTTTTAAGATCTTAAGTTGATGCCACGAAGGCTGCAATATCATCTATTATCTTTATTTAATGTTTTATTTTCTTTATTTAATGTTTCATTATCTTTATTTAATGTTTTAATTTCTTTATTTAATGTTTCATTATCTTTATTTAATGTTTTATTCTCTTCATTTAATGTTTTATTTTCTTTGTTTTATGTTTCATTCTCTTTATTTAATGTTTTAATATCTTTATTTAATGTTTTATTTTCTTTATTTAATGTTTTATTCTCTTTATTTAATGTTTTATTCTCTTTATTTAATGTTTCATTCTCTTCATTTAATGTTTTATTCTCTTTATTTAATGTTTCATTCTCTTTATTTAATGTTTTATTCTCTTTATTTAATTTTTCATTATCTTTATTTAATGTTTTATTCTCTTTATTTAATGTTTTATTTTCTTTATTTAATGTTTTATTCTTTGTCACAGTGGTGCAGTGACGTCATGTCATGATGTTTTCACGGCTCATCCTCCTGTATACCGGTGTGCCGGTCCAATCTATGTACAGAATGTTATGGCCGTCATGGCAACAAACGAGCTCAAGGTGCTGCTGGCTAGTGCTTTCGGAGGGCTCGATCATTTTTCTTTGCCTGCATTACTTTAGCATTTAATCGGGGTAGTTCTGTAACAGTGAACTAACCAATCAGAGCATAAGTAGCTCACTTCTTATGCTTCATAAGAGGTGTCTCCAATCAGGCCATGCAGGGGTGTGATATCCCATGTGTTGTAACGAGTAAATCAACTCAAATGAAAACAGTGGTCTTTATCACTGCACTGCAGTGTTATTACACTTACATTTGTTCTAGAAGCACAGTGTTAGATGATGCTACCAGTCCAAACCATCCCATCTCTAAAATGAAATAATGGGCCTGCCTAATAAGAAGCTGACATTAAGACGGATGGCAGTGATTGGCTAATGAGTAAGTCCATTAAAGAGGATGATTGGCTAGAAAGTAACAAAGGAGGATCAGGAGAGGAACAAAATAAAAAGGGGAAAGTGGAGGTGGGTAAGAGGACAAGAAAGCGAGAGGAAGAGAGGAGGAAAGGAGTGCAGAGAGGGTAGGAGGTGGGGTTAAGGGGAGAGGAGAGGTCGGGGTGGTGGGAAAAAGGTGGAGGTGAGCAAGCTGTTGGAAAATGAGTGAACAAAGGAAAGGAGTTTCACAGCCATATACAGTTTTGACAAGATTCCTTGTATGCACTATTAATCTAGACTTTATTATGGTCTTCATGTTACTTTTGTTTATCAAGAACAACCGCTGCATTCACATCATTCCCTGAATATGAGGTAAATCATAACACTCGGCAATGCCAGCCAGCCTCAACGGCATCTTTTGTCTCATTGTATTGATAATGCTAATAAGCAAAAAGATACAATTTTCATAGATATTAATGAAATCATAAGGCTCAAAAGCATTATGGCTTTCTTTTCAGAACAGGTTATGCTATTGATTGAGTATTACATCTTACACCACTACTAATAAATTGGAAACAAATCAGCAGCTTTGAGTCTTGCTGAACTAAAACTTGGAATCACATTTTGTCTTTGGACAGTAGAAGGCTATCTGTTCTATCCTTACAAGGAAAACATAAGGACTGAGCTGACATGTGTCTGTCATTTATTAATTTGGAGCGTGAGCGTCCGATAAAATTGCCTTGATGGTCATTGCAGTGATAGACGCATCTGCTGTTTAAATGATGAATCTAATTCTTCAAGCTGTACCAAACCATTTTTCATGATTTCAATAAAAAAGCAGCTATGTCAAATAATTATGGTTTAAAAAAAGCTGGCTGGTGACCAGTCGATTGAGCCCCAAGTACCTCTTTTTAATAAAAATACTGTTTTCATTCACTATTTTTTTTTTCCTGATTAAATCAAGTCACTGCCATTAAAACTAAACAATAATCACTTCTTGACAGCCTACTAGAAAAGAGCCACTGGAAAACACAGGACATCTTGAGTTTAATTGCGTGTGGCTTAACAGCAATCAAAAACAGGTAAAGTGGTATTTTGGATCATTGAGGCCCAATAATGCAGTTTGCCATTGAAGCAGCTATGTACCACCATGATGTAAATGTAGCTGTTGTTCGATGGTATAAATGAAAACCAGTTAAAAGTGAATTGTCTAAACATTGTCTATGACTGTGAGGTTAGGAAAGTTTTAGCCATCAATCATCGCTCTCCTACCCGTGTTAGATCTTGACACTCTCAATGCCGTAAACGTTGTAGCCCTCTTTATAGGTGGCGTAGTTTGGCTGGTGGCTGGGGGACAGCAGGTTGAAGTTGGGGGCGTGTTGAGGAGAGGACAAAGTGTGTGTGTAGTTTCCTGTGTGCTGGGGGGACGACAAGGTGTTGGCTGCCACCTTCATAACAGAAATAAAGTCATTGTTATTACTATACTGATTGTAACAATGATGACTCTTTAGCCGTATGACTGTTATGACTGATTCATGTGACAACAATAGTTTGAGTACTGATAGCACCAATAGTAGATCACTGCAAAAGCAATATGGGTTTGCATTACAATAGAGTGTGAGAGAGAGAGAAAGAGAGAGAGAGAGAGAGAGAATGGCCTTTTGAGATCTGTTTACAAATGTGATAAAAATCCTGTTACTTTGTACAGTAAATGGCAACAGCATGTGTGTACTTCAAAGCCCAAATGTAATGCTGCAAATAATGAAAGAATAAAAAGATGACAATTACATTATGACTGAAATACATCATAACTGTCCACTTAATTAAATTGCCTCAATTAAAAAAAAAGGGGAAATAATAGGAAATAAAAAGAAATAAAGGTGATATGTGTCTTCTGAATTCTGCAGATTGTGCTTGCAAAAATATCAACTTCTGTTAACCCTGAAAAACCAGCCAGAATAATCATAAATAACACTATAAATAAGACTAACATTGCTGGGACAGACCCAGTGAGCTCATATGTGTTTTGAGCTTGAAATTTAAATGTCTAGCTGAGACCGCCATTTGTAAGGTCCAAAAGTTATTAACAAATACCCGATGAGGAAATGTCTTTTTCTGTAAAACAACTGCAGGCTTTAAAACCTTCACATAAAATTTCCCATTGGCACCATTGAGCATTTAGCAAATATTATATACTAATAATGTAAATATAAATAGTAATTTCAGTGGAAAAGCTTTAAACAAATCCTCTGTACACTACCAGCTCAACACCAAACAGCAGACAGGCAAAGTTAGATACAAGCTGGTGGACATAGTGCAGCATTTAGCAGCTAAAGACACAGATATTTCACTCAGGATTTACATTCATCAGGTGGACAGAAACACGACTCATACTGGCAAATATCAAAACGCTGAATCACTATAAATTTGACAGTGTTTACCACAAACCATTCAACACCTTAAAATAGGCTCCTGTGTGGAGCACTTGATCAGTGAAACAGCAAGGAACCTTAACTGAATGACTGCCAGAGACTGAATGAGCACCAGAAAAAGACAACATTGGTGGTTGACCAGCAGTCAGTGGATGGCTGGAGAAAGTAGTTTGTAAATGCCTTGAAGCAGAAACACAAAGCGAGTGAGAAGATGAAAACATCTGTCTGGATATAAACTTAGGACAGTAACTTCACAAATAATGTTGAAATGAAGTGTGGAGTGATGCTTCTGTAGCTTTTATGCACTGATGACATCTTGCGTCTAGTATGGAGGTAAAACTCCTAGTTGTGCATTTCAGATTTCCTTTACACATTAAGTTGCTAGTTTATTAGGTCAACCGAGCTGCAACTAGTACAGTCTAGTCCAGCAGCCCTAGAATAAGTCCTACCTTCATGAAGGCTTCTACGGTTCAGTTTTTGTTTTAGAGAGGTGTTAATTAAACTTAATGGTCATGAGGCTGGTGTTTGTGCTGCTGTAGAATTGAGGGGTGTTTATAATATTTTTTACGACCACCTTGATCTAAATAGGATGGACAATATAAAGTATAATGCAATAAAATTCAACAGCATCACAAACTACAAAAATTACCATAAAGGTGTACCTAATAAACTGGCATCTGAATGTAACTTAATTCAATAATAATAATATCATAAAGACACTGGCATACTATTTCTTACATTACATTGAATGAACTTCTATGTCGTATGAATTTCACATATATAATTTAACATTAACTTTTTTTCTGGTTTTCTGACCGAAAGGCTTTTGTTTCATTACTCATCACACAAATTCTGACTCAGTATTTTTAGTGAGAATCCTACACGAATCGGATTTAAAACTAATAATATTACTATAATACTAACTATTTTTTATGATGGAAAGTGAATTAAAATTTAAATTAGCATTTGAAAATATAAGGTACCTTTATTTTTTTGGCCTCTGCGCGGCTCTTGTAGCAAAACTCCACCAGCGCGACCATCATGGCCAGACCCAGACCTCCAACCAGGATGTAGAAGACTCCTGCTACGTTACTGAGAGACAGGGCGCTGGTCTTCTCCTAGCACACACACAAAGGCAAAAAAGAAGGCAGCCAGCCAGAGAAAAGTGTTAGTGGGGTGTTCGCATGTTAAACAGACAACTAACCTAATGACTGACACACTGCCACTAACCTGTCACCTAAACACATTTAACTCATCATAAATACTGATTATTCAGGGTTTGGACAGCACAGAGTCAGAGACAACCAGGCAAAACCTGACCTGTACATGCTTAAACCATTCTTACCCTTTATCAGTTTGTCTATGTGTACATATGGGAGTACCTTTGTATAAAGTGTATTTCTGCCTGTTTGATAAAAGTCAGCAGTTACCTTGGAAAGTACAATTTTATTATAAGCGCTAGAAACCATGGACACTGTTGTTCTATTTCATTTTTCTTGAAAGCCAAAAGCAGTGCTTAACACTGGATGTTATCCTTCCAATCTGACCTTGGATGACGAGGGGCAGCCCTGCCTACATCCCATTTCATCATCATGAATGCAGGTTGAAACTAAAAGCTTAGAATTAAAAAGCAAATCCTTGTAGGGGCTTTTCCTCCCTTATTAAGCCTCAGGGCCATATAACATGGTGGCAAAAACCTCCCTCGGGGGGAGACGCCAGCCAGCGGTAATAGAGACAATGCGGGGCAGATATGGCACTGTAGTGGTGGACCTGGTGCCTTGGAGTCCTCAACTCATTGCCCTCTCTGGTTCTCATTGATGGCTACAATGGCAACAAATACCACACCCATGGCCACATCACTAATAGGGGTAACGCTAAAAATACTTCAGCAATGGCAACCACAAAGTGCTGTTGGTTGGACCGGACTGGCCAGGGTGGGCCTGGTTTTCCATTGATGAACAGGCTTCTGGAGGTCCATGGTGCCTGCCCAGGAGACGAGACCTGCTGTCCCAGCTAGGGGTTAGGGTTACTGGACCTATAGGCCCCAAGGACGTTCAGCAGAACTACTCTACCCAGTGAGGGCCTTAAGGCATTTTAGACAGGGCTCGTAGTGCCTTTTACCCCTCTGATGGCTTGTTTGCCTGGTGTTGGGGCCCCAGGAAAGGGCACATCCTGTCCAAGACAGAGTTGGGGAGGAATACAGGTCTGCCTTTGCCTCTCAATATTAGGTACCATTCAATCAGGAGTGTCCCCACTTCATGAGAGTTGTGCAGCAGCTTCCCTGTGCATCTTTGCCTCTTCTTTTTAAGGATCAATGTAGCTGCTCCCCAGGCAGTGGCGGTAGTGGTCTTTCAGGAACTATCCGCTCGTAAGGCCAGTAAGATACTGTAAGGCCAGTAAGATACTGGCCTTACTGGATTCTTTGTGACTATATTGGTAATAATCATCCAGTGTTAGGCACTGCCTCTGTTGGTCAGGAAGAATGAAATAGAGCTAGTTATGTATGTAACTCCAGTTCTATGAATACTGGATGAGTGTTCTCTGTCCCTTAGAATCTTTGTGAGAATTCAGTGGACATCTTTGATGATGATGTAGACTCATGAAAGTTGAGCTGGCATACATCATCCCAGGTCTCATGTGACTTTGTTTATAAAAATAACTAGTTAAGTTTGCAACAGCGATAATGGCATCCCAAAATATGAGCGCAGAGGACGTTATGGACGAGGATACATTTTACAGTGATTTGGCTGATTTGAATATTCTGCCGTATGTATTAGAGTGAGAAAGTCTTCATCAGTGAATGGGGCAGGCTTAGTTGTCATCATGTGACCCAAGTGTGGAAATTAGGTTGACGCTCCACACTTACATGTTGATTACACCTGATACTTTCATTTAATGAAGAAGACTTTGAGATGCGACTGAAAGACCTGAAATCAGGTAAGTGGACCTAAGGGCTTTGTTTTTCAAATACCAACACAGTTTTATCCATGCCAGCAAAGTTCTGTCTGAAAGAGAACCCCTCATGGCTAAACACCAAAGTTTCAGCCAGAAGACCTGCCTGATGGACCCCGGAACCAAGCGCCATCTATGCATCATATTAAGCTTAAAGATTGCCTTGAGCTTGAGGTTCCAGGAGTCAAGGGAAACAGGGCCAAGGAGATGAATAAATAAATAGATCTAAACAAATATATATCATACAGATGCTTCATCCTGTAATGAACATGTCGCCTCCTGTGAGGTCTGCCAGCTGTTTAAGGTTGAGAGTAATATATTCAGTATAAAAGATGATAGGCTTCTTTAAAAGGGTCTGATTGCAGCCTTTGGCAGAGCAGATACACCCATGACTAAACCCACAGAAATGGAGGAAACAAAAACTAAAATAAAATAAAATAAAATAAAATAAAATTGCCTTGGCTCAACATGCCTACCCTCCAAAAAGTCCTTAAAGTATAGACATGGTTATAACTTTCATTACCCCACATAACAACACATTACCTTTTATATAATATATAATGTGTCTCCAATCTCCATTTACAACTCTTACTTTACAGACATTAAATTGGAAACTCTGTGTGTCAGTATCAGGTTTCAGACAGACAGTCAGGCTTAAACACAAGTGTTAAAACAGACAAAACAAACATTTCAGTGAGCCTAACCTCTTATGCACAGTGAGTTTATCTTAAGACGTTCTGCTCTGTTTACAGGACACTTTTTGTTATTCTTCTTATCAACATTATACTTACAGTTTGACTGTTAAACCTCCATGCTCTAACCTGGATATGGCCTTAGCATTAAAAACATCCAATACTAAGCTGTACTTGACCATTCTGTGCAAGATGTGTTTCCTACAGGTTAACACATATGAACATGTGGAACTACTGTAATCTTAAAATGCAGCTAGAGAACCAAGCTTTATGTGCATGTTGCATTTGTTAACAGACAGAAGCAGAGTCGCAGTCTTTCACACTTCTCTGCGCTTCCTTTGGAGCAGTTACCCACCCATTTACCCACCCAAAACCCCATAGAGACTGTGTCTCTTCAATTATTTAAAGTCAACAGAAGAGGAGTTATACAAAATAACTTAATAAAAGTTAAGGCAACCAATGCAACAGTGCATCAAAACAGGACAATTAAATGTGTACTCTTAAATATTAGATCTCTGTCATCTAAGGGTGTACTTGTAAATTATTTAATATCAGATAATCATATTGATTTATTTTGTCTTACTGAAACCTGGCTGTGTCATGAAGAGTACGTTAGCCTTAATGAATCAACTCCTCCAAGTTATATTAATACTCATATTCCTCGAGGCACAGGCCGAGGAGGTGGAGTAGCAGCTATCTTTGACTCAAGCCTATTAATAAACCCTAAACCTAAATTAAATTACAACTCATTTGAAAGCCTTGTTCTTAGTCTTTCAAACCCGAGCGGGAAAGTATTAAAGTCAATTTTATTTGTTATAGTGTATCGTGTATCGTTCTCCCATAGGTTTCTTCCTTTTTTCTCCCTGTTAAAGGGTTTTTTTAGGGGAGTTTTTCCTGTGCCGATGTGAGGGAAGGACAGAGGATGTCGCATGTGCACAGATTGTAAAGCCCTCTGAGGCAAATTTGTAATTTGTGATTCGGGGCTATACAAAATAAACTGAATTGAATTGAATTGAATTGAATTCGAAAGTCCTTCTCCATGGCCTCGCCGAACTCCTCCCACACCCGGGTTTTTGCCTCAGCAACCGCCGCAGCTGCAGCCCTTCTGGCCAACCGGTACCTGCCTGCTGATTCAGGAGACCCCCTCGGCCAACCAAGCCCAGCCTCCCCCGGGATGCACGAGAAATTATTCCGGAGGTGGGAGTTGAAGACCTTGCGGACAGGATCCTCAGCCAGACGTTCCCAGTTCACCCTCACTACACGTTTGGGTTTACCGGGTCTGTCCGGCAGCCTCCCCCGCCACCTGATCCAACTCACCACCAGGTGGTGATCAGTTGACAGCTCTGCTCCTCTCTTCACCCGAGTGTCCAAGACAAACGGCCGCAGGTCTGATGACACAACTACAAAGTCGATCATAGACCTTTGGCCTAGGGTGTTCTGGTACCAAGTACACTTATGAACCTCCCTATGCTCAAACATGGTGTTTGTTATGGACAGTCCATGACTAGCACAGAAGTCCAACAACAAAGCACCACTCGGGTTCAGATCGGGCAGGCCATTCCTCCCAATCACACCCTTCCAGGTTTCTCCATCGTTACCCACGTGAGCATTGAAGTCTCCCAGAAGAACTATGGAGTCCCCAGTCGGCGCCCTTTCCAGAACACCACCCAAGAAGGCTGCGTACTCCGAACTGCCGTTTGGTGCATAGGCACAAACGACAGTCAGAGACTTTCCCCCTGCGATTCCCAGTCGCAGAGAGGCGACCCTCTCGTTCTCCGGGGAGAACTCCAGAACAGCGGCGCTCAGCCGGGGCTTGTGAGTATCCCCACACCCGCCCGGCGCCTCTCACCCTGGGCAACTCCGGAAAAGGAAAAAGTCCAGCCCCTCTCCAGGAGTTTGGTTCCAGAACCGGTGCTATGCGTGGAGGTGAGCCCAACTATATCTAGTTGGTAGCATTCCTCCTCCCGCACCTGCTCCGGTTCCTTACCCGCCAGAGCTAGTCTGTGATGCCGGGGGTCAGCACGCCCAGGTTCCCGCCCCAGCCTGCCGCCCAGCTCACATTGCACCCGACCCCAATGCCTATCCCTGCGGGTGGTGGGCCCACAGGGTGGCGGCACGATGTAGCTTTTTCGGGCTATGCCCAGCCAGGCCCCATGTGCCAAGGCCCGGCCACCAGACGCTCGCCGGCGAGCTCCCCTACCGGGTCTGGCTCCAGGAGGGTGCCCCGGTTTCCCTATTCCGGGCGAGGTGTCACAACCTTGCATTGTCCGATTCATTGGGGTTTTGTGAATCGCTCTTAGTCTGACCCCTCCCCCGAGACCACTTTGCCTTGGGAGACCCTACCAGGAGCTATTGCCCCCAACAACACAGCTCTCAGGATCACTGGGGCACACAAACCCCTCCACCACGATAAGGTGGCGATTCATTGGAGGAGTAAAATAAAATAACATAAAATAACCTTTAACATGTAAAAATCAAAAAGGAAAAAGGAAACCACAAGGAATTTATTTCCCAGGACGGACGGATAAATGTGCAATATAATACATTACATTTCCATTACAGTCATTTAGCAGACGCTTTTATCCAAAGCGACTTACAGGAAGTGTATTCAACATAGGTATTCAAGAGAACCAGAAGTCATAAGTGCATCTCCTTTCTTAAACAAGCATCTAAAAGCATAAACCAGAGCAAAAGTATAGTGCAGAAGCAAATTACTACGAAAACAATAATTGCAACAGACTAATACGAATACAATAGGTGCTACAAACTAATACGAATAGGATAAGTGCAATAAACGAATACGAATACAATAAGTGCAGCGAACTGATACGAATACAATAAGTGCAACAACTAATACGAATGCAATAAGTGCTACGAGGAAGGCTCAGGGTAGTGCTTCTTGAAGAGGTGAGTTTTCAGCCTGCGCCGAAAGATGGGCAGTGACTCTGCTGTCCTGACTTCAGTGGGGAGTT